>NW_026701789.1:0-33485 GCF_030435755.1 Ochotona princeps | reverse complement strand
AGGGCTATCTGAAAACGGCTGTGGCGCTGAAGTTGCCTGTGAATGTGGAGTTGGTGGGCATGTGAAACCCGCATGTGGAGCATTCGTTTGTGTGGGATGCTCTACCAGGTTCATTTCAGTCCTAGCCATACAAAGGGCACTAAGCATAGAGTGTGAAAACTGAGTTTCCTTGAGAGCTGCTTGAAGCCTGATGGTGTGTGAAGTTAGTGAGCCAAATGGAGTTGTTCTCCCACAAGAACCACTCGGCTGATCCTTCTTCAATATGCCCTTCACCAACATGCAGTGTTTCCTTGATTGAATTAGCTCTCACACCAATATTTGCGTCTAGAGCCTTTGCATTGAGGGCTATCTGAAAACGGCTGTGGCGCTGAATTTGCCTGTGAATGTGGAGTTGGTGGCATGTGAAACCCGCATGTGGAGCATTCGTTTGTGTGGGATGCTCACCAAGCTTCATTTCAGTCCTAGGCACTCAAAGGGCACTAAGCATAGAGTGTGAAAACTGAGTTTCCTTGAGAGCTGCTTGGAAGCCTGATGGTGTGTGAAGTTAGTGAGCCAAATGGAGTTGTTCTCCCACAAGAACCACTCGGTTGATCCTTCTTCAATATGCCCTTCACCAACATGCAGTGTTTCCTTGATTGAATTAGCTCTCACTACCAATATTTGCGTCTAGAGCCTTTGCATTGAGGGCTATCTGAAAACGGCTGTGGCGCTGAAGTTGCCTGTGAATGTGGAGGTTGGTGGCATGTGAAACCCGCATGTGGAGCATTCGTTTGTGTGGATGCTCTACCAGGTTCATTCCTAGATATTGCACTCAAAGGGCACTAAGCATAGAGTGTGAAAACTGAGTTTCCTTGAGAGCTGCTTGGAAGCCTGATGGTGTGTGAAGTTAGTGAGCCAAATGGAGTTGTTCTCCCACAAGAACCACTCGGCTGATCCTTCTTCAATATGCCCTTCACCAACATGCAGTGTTTCCTTGATTGAATTAGCTCTCACACCAATATTTGCGTCTAGAAGCCTTTGCATTGAGGGCTATCTGAAAACGGCTGTGGCGCTGAAGTTGCCTGTGAATGTGGAGTTGGTGGCATGTGAAACCCGCATGTGGAGCATTCGTTTGTGTGGGATGCTCTACCAGGTTTCATTCCTAGATAATGCACTCAAAGGGCACTAAGCATAGAGTGTGAAAACTGAGTTTCCTTGAGAGCTGCTTGGAAGCCTGATGGTGTGTGAAGTTAGTGAGCCAAATGGAGTTGTTCTCCCACAAGAACCACTCGGTGATCCTTCTTCAATATGCCCTTCACCAACATGCAGTGTTTCCTTGATTGAATTAGCTCTCACACCAATATTTGCGTCTAGAGCCTTTGCATTGAGGGCTATCTGAAAACGGCTGTGGCGCTGAAGTTGCCTGTGAATGTGGAGTTGGTGGCATGTGAAACCCGCATGTGGAGCATTCGTTTGTGTGGGATGCTCTACCAGGTTCATTTCAGTCCTAGCCATACAAAGGGCACTAAGCATAGAGTGTGAAAACTGAGTTTCCTTGAGAGCTGCTTGGAAGCCTGATGGTGTGTGAAGTTAGTGAGCCAAATGGAGTTGTTCTCCCACAAGAACCACTCGGCTGATCCTTCTTCAATATGCCCTTCACCAACATGCAGTGTTTCCTTGATTGAATTAGCTCTCACACCAATATTTGCGTCTAGAGCCTTTGCATTGAGGGCTATCTGAAAACGGCTGTGGCGCTGAAGTTGCCTGTGAATGTGGAGTTGGTGGCATGTGAAACCCGCATGTGGAGCATTCGTTTGTGTGGGATGCTCTACCAGGTTCATTTCAGTTCCAGCCATACAAAGGGCACTAAGCATAGAGTGTGAAAACTGAGTTTCCTTGAGAGCTGCTTGGAAGCCTGATGGTGTGTGAAGTTAGTGAGCCAAATGGAGTTGTTCTCCCACAAGAACCACTCGGCTGATCCTTCTTCAATATGCCCCTTCACCAACATGCAGTGTTTCCTTGATTGAATTAGCTCTCATACCAATATTTGCGTCTAGAGCCTTTGCATTGAGGGCTATCTGAAAACGGCTGTGGCGCTGAAGTTGCCTGTGAATGTGGAGTTGGTGGCATGTGAAACCCGCATGTGGAGCATTCGTTTGTGTGGGATGCTCTACCAGGTTCATTCCTAGATAATGCACTCAAAGGGCACTAAGCATAGAGTGTGAAAACTGAGTTTCCTTGAGAGCTGCTTGGAAGCCTGATGGTGTGTGAAGTTAGTGAGCCAAATGGAGTTGTTCTCCCACAAGAACCACTCGGCTGATCCTTCTTCAATATGCCCTTCACCAACATGTTGTGTTTCCTTGATTGAATTAGCTCTCACACCAATATTTGCGTCTAGAGCCTTTGCATTGAGGGCTATCTGAAAACGGCTGTGGCGCTGAAGTTGCCTGTGAAAGTGGAGTTGGTGGCATGTGAAACCCGCATGTGGAGCATTCGTTTGTGTGGGATGCTCTACCAGGTTCATTCAGTCCTGCCATGCAAAGGGCACTAAGCATAGAGTGTGAAACTGAGTTTCCTTGAGAGCTGCTTGGAAGCCTGATGGTGTGTGAAGTTAGTGAGCCAAATGGAGTTGTTCTCCCACAAGAACCACTCGGCTGATCCTTCTTCAATATGCCCTTCACCAACATGCAGTGTTTCCTTGATTGAATTAGCTCTCACACCAATATTTGCGTCTAGAGGCCTTTGCATTGAGGGCTATCTGAAAACGGCTGTGGCGCTGAAGTTGCCTGTGAATGTGGAGTTGGTGGCATGTGAAACCCGCATGTGGAGCATTCGTTTGTGTGGGATGCTCTACCAGGTTCATTCCTAGATAATGCACTCAAAGGGCACTAAGCCTAGAGTGTGAAAACTGAGTTTCCTTGAGAGCTGCTTGGAAGCCTGATGGTGTGTGAAGTTAGTGAGCCAAATGGAGTTGTTCTCCCACAAGAACCATTCGGCTGATCCTTCTTCAATATGCCCTTCACCAACATGCAGTGTTCCTTGATTGAATTAGCTCTCACACCAATATTTGCGTGTAGAACCTTTGCATTGAGGGCTATCTGAAAACGGCTGTGGCGCTGAAGTTGCCTGTGAATGTGGAGTTGGTGGCATGTGAAACCCGCATGTGGAGCATGCGTTTGTGTGGGATGCTCTACCAGGTTCATTCCTAGATAATGCACTCAAAGGGCACTAAGCATAGAGTGTGCAAACGGAGTTTCCTTGGGAGCTGCTTGGAAGCCTGATGGTGTGTGAAGTTAGTGAGCTAAATGGAGTTGTTCTCCCACAAGAACCACTCGGCTGATCCTTCTTCAATATGCCCTTCACCAACATGCAATGTTTCCTTGATTGAATTAGCTCTCACACCAATATTTGCGTCTAGAGCCTTTGCATTGAGGGCTATCTGAAAACGGCTGTGGCGCTGAAGTTGCCTGTGAATGTGGAGTTGGTGGCATGTGAAACCCGCATGTGGAGCATTCGTTTGTGTGGGATGCTCTACCAGGTTCATTCCTAGATAATGCACTCAAAGGGCACTAAACATAGAGTGTGAAAACTGAGTTTCCTTGAGAGCTGCTTGGAAGCCTGATGGTGTGTGAAGTTAGTGAGCCAAATGGAGTTGTTCTCCCACAAGAACCACTCGGCTGATCCTTCTTCAATATGCCCTTCACCAACATGCAGTGTTTCCTTGATTGAATTAGCTCTCACACCAATATTTGCGTCTAGAGCCTTTGCATTGAGGGCTATCTGAAAACGGCTGTGGCGCTGAAGTTGCCTGTGAATGTGGAGTTGGTGGCATGTGAAACCCGCATGTGGAGCATTCGTTTGTGTGGGATGCTCTACCAGGTTCATTTCAGTCCTAGCCATACAAAGGGCACTAAGCATAGAGTGTGAAAACTGAGTTTCCTTGAGAGCTGCTTGGAAGCCTGATGGTGTGTGAAGTTAGTGAGCCAAATGGAGTTGTTCTCCCACAAGAACCACTCGGCTGATCCTTCTTCAATATGCCCTTCACCAACATGCAGTGTTTCCTTGATTGAATTAGCTCTCACACCAATATTTGCGTCTAGAGCCTTTGCATTGAGGGCTATCTGAAAACGGCTGTGGCGCTGAAGTTGCCTGTGAATGTGGAGTTGGTGGCATGTGAAACCCGCATGTGGAGCATTCGTTTGTGTGGGATGCTCTACCAGGTTCATTTCCGTCCTAGCCATACAAAGGGCACTAAGCATAGAGTGTGAAAACTGAGTTTCCTTGAGAGCTGCTTGGAAGCCTGATGGTGTGTGAAGTTAGTGAGCCAAATGGAGTTGTTCTCCCACAAGAACCACTCGGCTTATCCTTCTTCAATATGCCCTTCACCAACATGCAGTGTTTCCTTGATTGAATTAGCTCTCACACCAATATTTGCGTCTAGAGCCTTTGCATTGAGGGCTATCTGAAAACGGCTGTGGCGCTGAAGTTGCCTGTGAATGTGGAGTTGGTGGCATGTGAAACCCGCATGTGGAGCATTCGTTTGTGTGGGATGCTCTACCAGGTTCATTTCAGTCCTAGCCATACAAAGGGCACTAAGCATAGAGTGTGAAAACTGAGTTTCCTTGAGAGCTGCTTGGAAGCCTGATGGTGTGTGAAGTTAGTGAGCCAAATGGAGTTGTTCTCCCACAAGAACCACTCGGCTGATCCTTCTTCAATATGCCCTTCACCAACATGCAGTGTTTCCTTGATTGAATTAGCTCTCACACCAATATTTGCGTCTAGAGCCTTTGCATTGAGGGCTATCTGAAAACGGCTGTGGCGCTGAAGTTGCCTGTGAATGTGGAGTTGGTGGCATGTGAAACCCGCATGTGGAGCATTCGTTTGTGTGGGATGCTCTACCAGGTTCATTTCAGTCCTAGCCATGCAAAGGGCACTAAGCATAGAGTGTGAAAACTGAGTTTCCTTGAGAGCTGCTTGGAAGCCTGATGGTGTGTGAAGTTAGTGAGCCAAATGGAGTTGTTCTCCCACAAGAACCACTCGGCTGATCCTTCTTCAATATGCCCTTCACCAACATGCAGTGTTTCCTTGATTGAATTAGCTCTCACACCAATATTTGCGTCTAGAGCCTTTGCATTGAGGGCTATCTGAAAACGGCTGTGGCGCTGAAGTTGCCTGTGAATGTGGAGTTGGTGGCATGTGAAACCCGCATGTGGAGCATTCGTTTGTGTGGGATGCTCTACCAGGTTCATTCCTAGATAATGCACTCAAAGGGCACTAAGCATAGAGTGTGAAAACTGAGTTTCCTTGAGAGCTGCTTGGAAGCCTGATGGTGTGTGAAGTTAGTGAGCCAAATGGAGTTGTTCTCCCACAAGAACCACTCGGCTGATCCTTCTTCAATATGCCCTTCACCAACATGCAGTGTTTCCTTGATTGAATTAGCTCTCACACCAATATTTGCGTCTAGAGCCTTTGCATTGAGGGCTATCTGAAAACGGCTGTGGCGCTGAAGTTGCCTGTGAATGTGGAGTTGGTGGCATGTGAAACACGCATGTGGAGCATGCGTTTGTGTGGGATGCTCTACCAGGTTCATTCCTAGATAATGCACTCAAAGGGCACTAAGCATAGAGTGTGCAAACGGAGTTTCCTTGGGAGCTGCTTGGAAGCCTGATGGTGTGTGAAGTTAGTGAGCCAAATGGAGTTGTTCTCCCACAAGAACCACTCGGCTGATCCTTCTTCAATATGCCCTTCACCAACATGCAGTGTTTCCTTGATTGAATTAGCTCTCACACCAATATTTGCTTCTAGAGCCTTTGCATTGAGGGCTATCTGAAAACGGCTGTGGCGCTGAAGTTGCCTGTGAATGTGGAGTTGGTGGCATGTGAAACCCGCATGTGGAGCATTCGTTTGTGTGGGATGCTCTACCAGGTTCATTCCTAGATAATGCACTCAAAGGGCACTAAACATAGTGTGAAAACTGAGTTTCCTTGAGAGCTGCTTGGAAGCCTGATGGTGTGTGAAGTTAGTGAGCCAAATGGAGTTGTTCTCCCACAAGAACCACTCGGCTGATCCTTCTTCAATATGCCCTTCACCAACATGCAGTGTTTCCTTGATTGAATTAGCTTTCACACCAATATTTGCGTCTAGAGCCTTTGCATTGAGGGCTATCTGAAAACGGCTGTGGCGCTGAAGTTGCCTGTGAATGTGGAGTTGGTGGCATGTGAAACCCGCATGTGGAGCATTCGTTTGTGTGGGATGCTCTACCAGGTGCATTTCAGTCCTAGCCATACAAAGGGCACTAAGCATAGAGTGTGAAAACTGAGTTTCCTTGAGAGCTGCTTGGAAGCCTGATGGTGTGTGAAGTTAGTGAGCCAAATGGAGTTGTTCTCCCACAAGAACCACTCGGCTGATCCTTCTTCAATATGCCCTTCACCAACATGCAGTGTTTCCTTGATTGAATTAGCTCTCACACCAATATTTGCGTCTAGAGCCTTTGCATTGAGGGCTATCTGAAAACGGCTGTGGCGCTGAAGTTGCCTGTGAATGTGGAGTTGGTGGCATGTGAAACCCGCATGTGGAGCATTCGTTTGTGTGGGATGCTCTACCAGGTTCATTTCAGTCCTAGCCATGCAAAGGGCACTAAGCATAGAGTGTGAAAACTGAGTTTCCTTGAGAGCTGCTTGGAAGCCTGATGGTGTGTGAAGTTAGTGAGCCAAATGGAGTTGTTCTCCCACAAGAACCACTCGGCTGATCCTTCTTCAATATGCCCTTCACCAACATGCAGTGTTTCCTTGATTGAATTAGCTCTCACACCAATATTTGCGTCTAGAGCCTTTGCATTGAGGGCTATCTGAAAACGGCTGTGGCGCTGAAGTTGCCTGTGAATGTGGAGTTGGTGGCATGTGAAACCCGCATGTGGAGCATTCGTTTGTGTGGGATGCTCTACCAGGTGCATTTCAGTCCTAGCCATACAAAGGGCACTAAGCATAGAGTGTGAAAACTGAGTTTCCTTGAGAGCTGCTTGGAAGCCTGATGGTGTGTGAAGTTAGTGAGCCAAATGGAGTTGTTCTCCCACAAGAACCACTCGGCTGATCCTTCTTCAATATGCCCTTCACCAACATGCAGTGTTTCCTTGATTGAATTAGCTCTCACACCAATATTTGCGTCTAGAGCCTTTGCATTGAGGGCTATCTGAAAACGGCTGTGGCGCTGAAGTTGCCTGTGAATGTGGAGTTGGTGGCATGTGAAACCCGCATGTGGAGCATTCGTTTGTGTGGGATGCTCTACCAGGTTCATTTCAGTCCTAGCCATGCAAAGGGCACTAAGCATAGAGTGTGAAAACTGAGTTTCCTTGAGAGCTGCTTGGAAGCCTGATGGTGTGTGAAGTTAGTGAGCCAAATGGAGTTGTTCTCCCACAAGAACCACTCGGCTGATCCTTCTTCAATATGCCCTTCACCAACATGCAGTGTTTCCTTGATTGAATTAGCTCTCACACCAATATTTGCGTCTAGAGCCTTTGCATTGAGGGCTATCTGAAAACGGCTGTGGCGCTGAAGTTGCCTGTGAATGTGGAGTTGGTGGCATGTGAAACCCGCATGTGGAGCATTCGTTTGTGTGGGATGCTCTACCAGGTTCATTCCTAGATAATGCACTCAAAGGGCACTAAGCATAGAGTGTGAAAACTGAGTTTCCTTGAGAGCTGCTTGGAAGCCTGATGGTGTGTGAAGTTAGTGAGCCAAATGGAGTTGTTCTCCCACAAGAACCACTCGGCTGATCCTTCTTCAATATGCCCTTCACCAACATGCAGTGTTTCCTTGATTGAATTAGCTCTCACACCAATATTTGCGTGTAGAACCTTTGCATTGAGGGCTATCTGAAAACGGCTGTGGCGCTGAAGTTGCCTGTGAATGTGGAGTTGGTGGCATGTGAAACCCGCATGTGGAGCATGCGTTTGTGTGGGATGCTCTACCAGGTTCATTCCTAGATAATGCACTCAAAGGGCACTAAGCATAGAGTGTGCAAACGGAGTTTCCTTGGGAGCTGCTTGGAAGCCTGATGGTGTGTGAAGTTAGTGAGCCAAATGGAGTTGTTCTCCCACAAGAACCACTCGGCTGATCCTTCTTCAATATGCCCTTCACCAACATGCAGTGTTTCCTTGATTGAATTAGCTTTCACACCAATATTTGCGTCTAGAGCCTTTGCATTGAGGGCTATCTGAAAACGGCTGTGGCGCTGAAGTTGCCTGTGAATGTGGAGTTGGTGGCATGTGAAACCCGCATGTGGAGCATTCGTTTGTGTGGGATGCTCTACCAGGTGCATTTCAGTCCTAGCCATACAAAGGGCACTAAGCATAGAGTGTGAAAACTGAGTTTCCTTGAGAGCTGCTTGGAAGCCTGATGGTGTGTGAAGTTAGTGAGCCAAATGGAGTTGTTCTCCCACAAGAACCACTCGGCTGATCCTTCTTCAATATGCCCTTCACCAACATGCAGTGTTTCCTTGATTGAATTAGCTCTCACACCAATATTTGCGTCTAGAGCCTTTGCATTGAGGGCTATCTGAAAACGGCTGTGGCGCTGAAGTTGCCTGTGAATGTGGAGTTGGTGGCATGTGAAACCCGCATGTGGAGCATTCGTTTGTGTGGGATGCTCTACCAGGTTCATTTCAGTCCTAGCCATACAAAGGGCACTAAGCATAGAGTGTGAAAACTGAGTTTCCTTGAGAGCTGCTTGGAAGCCTGATGGTGTGTGAAGTTAGTGAGCCAAATGGAGTTGTTCTCCCACAAGAACCACTCGGCTGATCCTTCTTCAATATGCCCTTCACCAACATGCAGTGTTTCCTTGATTGAATTAGCTCTCACACCAATATTTGCGTCTAGAGCCTTTGCATTGAGGGCTATCTGAAAACGGCTGTGGCGCTGAAGTTGCCTGTGAATGTGGAGTTGGTGGCATGTGAAACCCGCATGTGGAGCATTCGTTTGTGTGGGATGCTCTACCAGGTTCATTTCAGTCCTAGCCATACAAAGGGCACTAAGCATAGAGTGTGAAAACTGAGTTTCCTTGAGAGCTGCTTGGAAGCCTGATGGTGTGTGAAGTTAGTGAGCCAAATGGAGTTGTTCTCCCACAAGAACCACTCGGCTGATCCTTCTTCAATATGCCCTTCACCAACATGCAGTGTTTCCTTGATTGAATTAGCTCTCACACCAATATTTGCGTCTAGAGCCTTTGCATTGAGGGCTATCTGAAAACGGCTGTGGCGCTGAAGTTGCCTGTGAATGTGGAGTTGGTGGCATGTGAAACCCGCATGTGGAGCATTCGTTTGTGTGGGATGCTCTACCAGGTTCATTCCTAGATAATGCACTCAAAGGGCACTAAGCATAGAGTGGGCAAACAGAGTTTCCTTGGGAGCTGCTTCGAAGCCTGATGGTGTGTGAAGTTAGTGAGCCAAATGGAGTTGTTCTCCCACAAGAACCACTCGGCTGATCCTTCTTCAATATGCCCTTCACCAACATGCAGTGTTTCCTTGATTGAATTAGCTCTCACACCAATATTTGCTTCTAGAGCCTTTGCATTGAGGGCTATCTGAAAACGGCTGTGGCTCTGAAGTTGCCTGTGAATGTGGAGTTGGTGGCATGTGAAACCCGCATGTGGAGCATTCGTTTGTGTGGGATGCTCTACCAGGTTCATTCCTAGATAATGCACTCAAAGGGCACTAAACATAGAGTGTGAAAACTGAGTTTCCTTGAGAGCTGCTTGGAAGCCTGATGGTGTGTGAAGTTAGTGAGCCAAATGGAGTTGTTCTCCCACAAGAACCACTCGGCTGATCCTTCTTCAATATGCCCTTCACCAACATGCAGTGTTTCCTTGATTGAATTAGCTTTCACACCAATATTTGCGTCTAGAGCCTTTGCATTGAGGGCTATCTGAAAACGGCTGTGGCGCTGAAGTTGCCTGTGAATGTGGAGTTGGTGGCATGTGAAACCCGCATGTGGAGCATTCGTTTGTGTGGGATGCTCTACCAGGTTCATTTCAGTCCTAGCCATACAAAGGGCACTAAGCATAGAGTGTGAAAACTGAGTTTCCTTGAGAGCTGCTTGGAAGCCTGATGGTGTGTGAAGTTAGTGAGCCAAATGGAGTTGTTCTCCCACAAGAACCACTCGGCTGATCCTTCTTCAATATGCCCTTCACCAACATGCAGTGTTTCCTTGATTGAATTAGCTCTCACACCAATATTTGCGTCTAGAGCCTTTGCATTGAGGGCTATCTGAAAACGGCTGTGGCGCTGAAGTTGCCTGTGAATGTGGAGTTGGTGGCATGTGAAACCCGCATGTGGAGCATTCGTTTGTGTGGGATGCTCTACCAGGTTCATTTCAGTCCTAGCCATACAAAGGGCACTAAGCATAGAGTGTGAAAACTGAGTTTCCTTGAGAGCTGCTTGGAAGCCTGATGGTGTGTGAAGTTAGTGAGCCAAATGGAGTTGTTCTCCCACAAGAACCACTCGGCTGATCCTTCTTCAATATGCCCTTCACCAACATGCAGTGTTTCCTTGATTGAATTAGCTCTCACACCAATATTTGCGTCTAGAGCCTTTGCATTGAGGGCTATCTGAAAACGGCTGTGGCGCTGAAGTTGCCTGTGAATGTGGAGTTGGTGGCATGTGAAACCCGCATGTGGAGCATTCGTTTGTGTGGGATGCTCTACCAGGTTCATTCCTAGATAATGCACTCAAAGGGCACTAAGCATAGAGTGTGCAAACGGAGTTTCCTTGGGAGCTGCTTGGAAGCCTGATGGTGTGTGAAGTTAGTGAGCCAAATGGAGTTGTTCTCCCACAAGAACCACTCGGTTGATCCTTCTTCAATATGCCCTTCACCAACATGCAGTGTTTCCTTGATTGAATTAGCTCTCACACCAATATTTGCTTCTAGAGCCTTTGCATTGAGGGCTATCTGAAAACGGCTGTGGCTCTGAAGTTGCCTGTGAATGTGGAGTTGGTGGCATGTGAAACCCGCATGTGGAGCATTCGTTTGTGTGGGATGCTCTACCAGGTTCATTCCTAGATAATGCACTCAAAGGGCACTAAACATAGAGTGTGAAAACTGAGTTTCCTTGAGAGCTGCTTGGAAGCCTGATGGTGTGTGAAGTTAGTGAGCCAAATGGAGTTGTTCTCCCACAAGAACCACTCGGCTGATCCTTCTTCAATATGCCCTTCACCAACATGCAGTGTTTCCTTGATTGAATTAGCTTTCACACCAATATTTGCGTCTAGAGCCTTTGCATTGAGGGCTATCTGAAAACGGCTGTGGCGCTGAAGTTGCCTGTGAATGTGGAGTTGGTGGCATGTGAAACCCGCATGTGGAGCATTCGTTTGTGTGGGATGCTCTACCAGGTTCATTTCAGTCCTAGCCATACAAAGGGCACTAAGCATAGAGTGTGAAAACTGAGTTTCCTTGAGAGCTGCTTGGAAGCCTGATGGTGTGTGAAGTTAGTGAGCCAAATGGAGTTGTTCTCCCACAAGAACCACTCGGCTGATCCTTCTTCAATATGCCCTTCACCAACATGCAGTGTTTCCTTGATTGAATTAGCTCTCACACCAATATTTGCGTCTAGAGCCTTTGCATTGAGGGCTATCTGAAAACGGCTGTGGCGCTGAAGTTGCCTGTGAATGTGGAGTTGGTGGCATGTGAAACCCGCATGTGGAGCATTCGTTTGTGTGGGATGCTCTACCAGGTTCATTTCAGTCCTAGCCATACAAAGGGCACTAAGCATAGAGTGTGAAAACTGAGTTTCCTTGAGAGCTGCTTGGAAGCCTGATGGTGTGTGAAGTTAGTGAGCCAAATGGAGTTGTTCTCCCACAAGAACCACTCGGCTGATCCTTCTTCAATATGCCCTTCACCAACATGCAGTGTTTCCTTGATTGAATTAGCTCTCACACCAATATTTGCGTCTAGAGCCTTTGCATTGAGGGCTATCTGAAAACGGCTGTGGCGCTGAAGTTGCCTGTGAATGTGGAGTTGGTGGCATGTGAAACCCGCATGTGGAGCATTCGTTTGTGTGGGATGCTCTACCAGGTTCATTTCAGTCCTAGCCATACAAAGGGCACTAAGCATAGAGTGTGAAAACTGAGTTTCCTTGAGAGCTGCTTGGAAGCCTGATGGTGTGTGAAGTTAGTGAGCCAAATGGAGTTGTTCTCCCACAAGAACCACTCGGCTGATCCTTCTTCAATATGCCCTTCACCAACATGCAGTGTTTCCTTGATTGAATTAGCTCTCACACCAATATTTGCGTCTAGAGCCTTTGCATTGAGGGTTATCTGAAAACGGCTGTGGCGCTGAAGTTGCCTGTGAATGTGGAGTTGGTGGCATGTGAAACCCGCATGTGGAGCATTCGTTTGTGTGGGATGCTCTACCAGGTTCATTTCAGTCCTAGCCATGCAAAGGGCACTAAGCATAGAGTGTGAAAACTGAGTTTCCTTGAGAGCTGCTTGGAAGCCTGATGGTGTGTGAAGTTAGTGAGCCAAATGGAGTTGTTCTCCCACAAGAACCACTCGGCTGATCCTTCTTCAATATGCCCTTCACCAACATGCAGTGTTTCCTTGATTGAATTAGCTCTCACACCAATATTTGCGTCTAGAGCCTTTGCATTGAGGGCTATCTGAAAACGGCTGTGGCGCTGAAGTTGCCTGTGAATGTGGAGTTGGTGGCATGTGAAACCCGCATGTGGAGCATTCGTTTGTGTGGGATGCTCTACCAGGTTCATTCCTAGATAATGCACTCAAAGGGCACTAAGCATAGAGTGTGAAAACTGAGTTTCCTTGAGAGCTGCTTGGAAGCCTGATGGTGTGTGAAGTTAGTGAGCCAAATGGAGTTGTTCTCCCACAAGAACCACTCGGCTGATCCTTCTTCAATATGCCCTTCACCAACATGCAGTGTTTCCTTGATTGAATTAGCTCTCACACCAATATTTGCGTGTAGAACCTTTGCATTGAGGGCTATCTGAAAACGGCTGTGGCGCTGAAGTTGCCTGTGAATGTGGAGTTGGTGGCATGTGAAACCCGCATGTGGAGCATGCGTTTGTGTGGGATGCTCTACCAGGTTCATTCCTAGATAATGCACTCAAAGGGCACTAAGCATAGAGTGTGCAAACGGAGTTTCCTTGGGAGCTGCTTAGAAGCCTGATGGTGTGTGAAGTTAGTGAGCCAAATGGAGTTGTTCTCCCACAAGAACCACTCGGCTGATCCTTCTTCAATATGCCCTTCACCAACATGCAGTGTTTCCTTGATTGAATTAGCTCTCACACCAATATTTGCTTCTAGAGCCTTTGCATTGAGGGCTATCTGAAAACGGCTGTGGCTCTGAAGTTGCCTGTGAATGTGGAGTTGGTGGCATGTGAAACCCGCATGTGGAGCATTCGTTTGTGTGGGATGCTCTACCAGGTTCATTCCTAGATAATGCCCTCAAAGGGCACTAAGCATAGAGTGTGAAAACTGAGTTTCCTTGAGAGCTGCTTGGAAGCCTGATGGTGTGTGAAGTTAGTGAGCCAAATGGAGTTGTTCTCCCACAAGAACCACTCGGCTGATCCTTCTTCAATATGCCCTTCACCAACATGCAGTGTTTCCTTGATTGAATTAGCTTTCACACCAATATTTGCTTCTAGAGCCTTTGCATTGAGGGCTATCTGAAAACGGCTGTGGCGCTGAAGCTGCCTGTGAATGTGGAGTTGGTGGCATGTGAAACCCGCATGTGGAGCATTCGTTTGTGTCGGATGCTCTACCAGGTTCATTTCAGTCCTAGCCATACAAAGGGCACTAAGCATAGAGTGTGAAAACTGAGTTTCCTTGAGAGCTGCTTGGAAGCCTGATGGTGTGTGAAGTTAGTGAGCCAAATGGAGTTGTTCTCCCACAAGAACCACTCGGCTGATCCTTCTTCAATATGCCCTTCACCAACATGCAGTGTTTCCTTGATTGAATTAGCTCTCACAAAAATTATTTGCGTCTAGAGCCTTTGCATTGAGGGCTATCTGAAAACGGCTGTGGCGCTGAAGTTGCCTGTGAATGTGGAGTTGGTGGCATGTGAAACCCGCATGTGGAGCATTCGTTTGTGTGGGATGCTCTACCAGATTCATTTCAGTCCTAGCCATACAAAGGGCACTAAGCATAGAGTGTGAAAACTGAGTTTCCTTGAGAGCTGCTTGGAAGCCTGATGGTGTGTGAAGTTAGTGAGCCAAATGGAGTTGTTCTCCCACAAGAACCACTCGGCTGATCCTTCTTCAATATGCCCTTCACCAACATGCAGTGTTTCCTTGATTGAATTAGCTCTCACACCAATATTTGCGTCTAGAGCCTTTGCATTGAGGGCTATCTGAAAACGGCTGTGGCGCTGAAGTTGCCTGTGAATGTGGAGTTGGTGGCATGTGAAACCCGCATGTGGAGCATTCGTTTGTGTGGGATGCTCTACCAGGTTCATTTCAGTCCTAGCCATACAAAGGGCACTAAGCATAGAGTGTGAAAACTGAGTTTCCTTGAGAGCTGCTTGGAAGCCTGATGGTGTGTGAAGTTAGTGAGCCAAATGGAGTTGTTCTCCCACAAGAACCACTCGGCTGATCCTTCTTCAATATGCCCTTCACCAACATGCAGTGTTTCCTTGATTGAATTAGCTCTCACACCAATATTTGCGTCTAGAGCCTTTGCATTGAGGGCTATCTGAAAACGGCTGTGGCGCTGAAGTTGCCTGTGAATGTGGAGTTGGTGGCATGTGAAACCCGCATGTGGAGCATTCTTTTGTGTGGGATGCTCTACCAGGTTCATTTCAGTCCTAGCCATACAAAGGGCACTAAGCATAGAGTGTGAAAACTGAGTTTCCTTGAGAGCTGCTTGGAAGCCTGATGGTGTGTGAAGTTAGTGAGCCAAATGGAGTTGTTCTCCCACAAGAACCACTCGGCTGATCCTTCTTCAATATGCCCTTCACCAACATGCAGTGTTTCCTTGATTGAATTAGCTCTCACACCAATATTTGCGTCTAGAGCCTTTGCATTGAGGGCTATCTGAAAACGGCTTTGGCGCTGAAGTTGCCTGTGAATGTGGAGTTGGTGGCATGTGAAACCCGCATGTGGAGCATTCGTTTGTGTGGGATGCTCTACCAGGTTCATTCCTAGATAATGCACTCAAAGGGCACTAAGCATAGAGTGTGAAAACTGAGTTTCCTTGAGAGCTGCTTGGAAGCCTGATGGTGTGTGAAGTTAGTGAGCCAAATGGAGTTGTTCTCCCACAAGAACCACTCGGCTGATCCTTCTTCAATATGCCCTTCACCAACATGCAGTGTTTCCTTGATTGAATTAGCTCTCACACCAATATTTGCTTCTAGAGCCTTTGCATTGAGGGCTATCTGAAAACGGCTGTGGCTCTGAAGTTGCCTGTGAATGTGGAGTTGGTGGCATGTGAAACCCGCATGTGGAGCATTCGTTTGTGTCGGATGCTCTACCAGGTTCATTCCTAGATAATGCACTCAAAGGGCACTAAACATAGAGTGTGAAAACTGAGTTTCCTTGAGAGCTGCTTGGAAGCCTGATGGTGTGTGAAGTTAGTGAGCCAAATGGAGTTGTTCTCCCACAAGAACCACTCGGCTGATCCTTCTTCAATATGCCCTTCACCAACATGCAGTGTTTCCTTGATTGAATTAGCTCTCACACCAATATTTGCGTCTAGAGCCTTTGCATTGAGGGCTATCTGAAAACGGCTGTGGCGCTGAAGTTGCATGTGAATGTGGAGTTGGTGGCATGTGAAACCCGCATGTGGAGCATTCGTTTGTGTCGGATGCTCTACCAGGTTCATTTCAGTCCTAGCCATACAAAGGGCACTAAGCATAGAGTGTGAAAACTGAGTTTCCTTGAGAGCTGCTTGGAAGCCTGATGGTGTGTGAAGTTAGTGAGCCAAATGGAGTTGTTCTCCCACAAGAACCACTCGGTTGATTCTTCTTCAATATGCCCTTCACCAACATGCAGTGTTTCCTTGATTGAATTAGCTCTCACACCAATATTTGCGTCTAGAGCCTTTGCATTGAGGGCTATCTGAAAACGGCTGTGGCGCTGAAGTTGCCTGTGAATGTGGAGTTGGTGGCATGTGAAACCCGCATGTGGAGCATTCGTTTGTGTGGGATTCTCTACCAGGTTCATTTCAGTCCTAGCCATACAAAGGGCACTAAGCATAGAGTGTGGAAACTGAGTTTCCTTGAGAGCTGCTTGGAAGCCTGATGGTGTGTGAAGTTAGTGAGCCAAATGGAGTTGTTCTCCCACAAGAACCACTCGGCTGATCCTTCTTCAATATGCCCTTCACCAACATGCAGTGTTTCCTTGATTGAATTAGCTCTCACACCAATATTTGCGTCTAGAGCCTTTGCATTGAGGGCTATCTGAAAACGGCTGTGGCGCTGAAGTTGCCTGTGAATGTGGAGTTGGTGGCATGTGAAACCCGCATGTGGAGCATTCGTTTGTGTGGGATGCTCTACCAGGTTCATTTCAGTCCTAGCCATACAAAGGGCACTAAGCATAGAGTGTGAAAACTGAGTTTCCTTGAGAGCTGCTTGGAAGCCTGATGGTGTGTGAAGTTAGTGAGCCAAATGGAGTTGTTCTCCCACAAGAACCACTCGGCTGATCCTTCTTCAATATGCCCTTCACCAACATGCAGTGTTTCCTTGATTGAATTAGCTCTCACACCAATATTTGCGTCTAGAGCCTTTGCATTGAGGGCTATCTGAAAACGGCTGTGGCGCTGAAGTTGCCTGTGAATGTGGAGTTGGTGGCATGTGAAACCCGCATGTGGAGCATTCGTTTGTGTGGGATGCTCTACCAGGTTCATTTCAGTCCTAGCCATACAAAGGGCACTAAGCATAGAGTGTGAAAACTGAGTTTCCTTGAGAGCTGCTTGGAAGCCTGATGGTGTGTGAAGTTAGTGAGCCAAATGGAGTTGTTCTCCCACAAGAACCACTCGGCTGATCCTTCTTCAATATGCCCTTCACCAACATGCAGTGTTTCCTTGATTGAATTAGCTCTCACACCAATATTTGCGTCTAGAGCCTTTGCATTGAGGGCTATCTGAAAACGGCTGTGGCGCTGAAGTTGCATGTGAATGTGGAGTTGGTGGCATGTGAAACCCGCATGTGGAGCATTCGTTTGTGTCGGATGCTCTACCAGGTTCATTTCAGTCCTAGCCATACAAAGGGCACTAAGCATAGAGTGTGAAAACTGAGTTTCCTTGAGAGCTGCTTGGAAGCCTGATGGTGTGTGAAGTTAGTGAGCCAAATGGAGTTGTTCTCCCACAAGAACCACTCGGTTGATTCTTCTTCAATATGCCCTTCACCAACATGCAGTGTTTCCTTGATTGAATTAGCTCTCACACCAATATTTGCGTCTAGAGCCTTTGCATTGAGGGCTATCTGAAAACGGCTGTGGCGCTGAAGTTGCCTGTGAATGTGGAGTTGGTGGCATGTGAAACCCGCATGTGGAGCATTCGTTTGTGTGGGATTCTCTACCAGGTTCATTTCAGTCCTAGCCATACAAAGGGCACTAAGCATAGAGTGTGGAAACTGAGTTTCCTTGAGAGCTGCTTGGAAGCCTGATGGTGTGTGAAGTTAGTGAGCCAAATGGAGTTGTTCTCCCACAAGAACCACTCGGCTGATCCTTCTTCAATATGCCCTTCACCAACATGCAGTGTTTCCTTGATTGAATTAGCTCTCACACCAATATTTGCGTCTAGAGCCTTTGCATTGAGGGCTATCTGAAAACGGCTGTGGCGCTGAAGTTGCCTGTGAATGTGGAGTTGGTGGCATGTGAAACCCGCATGTGGAGCATTCGTTTGTGTGGGATGCTCTACCAGGTTCATTTCAGTCCTAGCCATACAAAGGGCACTAAGCATAGAGTGTGAAAACTGAGTTTCCTTGAGAGCTGCTTGGAAGCCTGATGGTGTGTGAAGTTAGTGAGCCAAATGGAGTTGTTCTCCCACAAGAACCACTCGGCTGATCCTTCTTCAATATGCCCTTCACCAACATGCAGTGTTTCCTTGATTGAATTAGCTCTCACACCAATATTTGCGTCTAGAGCCTTTGCATTGAGGGCTATCTGAAAACGGCTGTGGCGCTGAAGTTGCCTGTGAATGTGGAGTTGGTGGCATGTGAAACCCGCATGTGGAGCATTCGTTTGTGTGGGATGCTCTACCAGGTTCATTTCAGTCCTAGCCATACAAAGGGCACTAAGCATAGAGTGTGAAAACTGAGTTTCCTTGAGAGCTGCTTGGAAGCCTGATGGTGTGTGAAGTTAGTGAGCCAAATGGAGTTGTTCTCCCACAAGAACCACTCGGCTGATCCTTCTTCAATATGCCCTTCACCAACATGCAGTGTTTTCCTTGATTGAATTAGCTCTCACACCAATATTTGCGTCTAGAGCCTTTGCATTGAGGGCTATCTGAAAACGGCTGTGGCGCTGAAGTTGCCTGTGAATGTGGAGTTGGTGGCATGTGAAAACCGCATGTGGAGCATTCGTTTGTGTGGGATGCTCTACCAGGTTCATTTCAGTCCTAGCCATACAAAGGGCACTAAGCATAGAGTGTGAAAACTGAGTTTCCTTGAGAGCTGCTTGGAAGCCTGATGGTGTGTGAAGTTAGTGAGCCAAATGGAGTTGTTCTCCCACAAGAACCACTCGGCTGATCCTTCTTCAATATGCCCTTCACCAACATGCAGTGTTTCCTTGATTGAATTAGCTCTCACACCAATATTTGCGTCTAGAGCCTTTGCATTGAGGGCTATCTGAAAACGGCTGTGGCGCTGAAGTTGCCTGTGAATGTGGAGTTGGTGGCATGTGAAACCCGCATGTGGAGCATTCGTTTGTGTGGGATGCTCTACCAGGTTCATTCCTAGATAATGCACTCATAGGGCACTAAGCATAGAGTGTGAAAACTGAGTTTCCTTGAGAGCTGCTTGGAAGCCTGATGGTGTGTGAGGTTAGTGAGCCAAATGGAGTTGTTCTCCCACAAGAACCACTCGGCTGATCCTTCTTCAATATGCCCTTCACCAACATGCAGTGTTTCCTTGATTGAATTAGCTCTCACACCAATATTTGCGTCTAGAGCCTTTGCATTGAGGGCTATCTGAAAACGGCTGTGGCGCTGAAGTTGCCTGTGAATGTGGAGTTTGTGGCATGTGAAACCCGCATGTGGAGCATTCGTTTGTGTGGGATGCTCTACCAGGTTCATTTCAGTCCTAGCCATACAAAGGGCACTAAGCATAGAGTGTGAAAACTGAGTTTCCTTGAGAGCTGCTTGGAAGCCTGATGGTGTGTGAAGTTAGTGAGCCAAATGGAGTTGTTCTCCCACAAGAACCACTCGGCTGATCCTTCTTCAATATGCCCTTCACCAACATGCAGTGTTTTCCTTGATTGAATTAGCTCTCACACCAATATTTGCGTCTAGAGCCTTTGCATTGAGGGCTATCTGAAAACGGCTGTGGCGCTGAAGTTGCCTGTGAATGTGGAGTTGGTGGCATGTGAAACCCGCATGTGGAGCATTCGTTTGTGTGGGATGCTCTACCAGGTTCATTTCTGTCCTAGCCATACAAAGGGCACTAAGCATAGATTGTGAAAACTGAGTTTCCTTGAGAGCTGCTTGGAAGCCTGATGGTGTGTGAAGTTAGTGAGCCAAATGGAGTTGTTCTCCCACAAGAACCACTCGGCTGATCCTTCTTCAATATGCCCTTCACCAACATGCAGTGTTTCCTTGATTGAATTAGCTCTCACACCAATATTTGCGTCTAGAGCCTTTGCATTGAGGGCTATCTGAAAACAGCTGTGGCGCTGAAGTTGCCTG
Source organism: Ochotona princeps (assembly GCF_030435755.1). Taxonomy (NCBI): domain Eukaryota; kingdom Metazoa; phylum Chordata; class Mammalia; order Lagomorpha; family Ochotonidae; genus Ochotona; species Ochotona princeps. The sequence goes on along the minus strand of NW_026701789.1, from coordinate 13,667 downwards.
TGAATGTGGAGTTGGTGGCATGTGAAACCCGCATGTGGAGCATTCGTTTGTGTGGGATGCTCTACCAGGTTCATTCCTAGATAATGCACTCATAGGGCACTAAGCATAGAGTGTGAAAACTGAGTTTCCTTGAGAGCTGCTTGGAAGCCTGATGGTGTGTGAAGTTAGTGAGCCAAATGGAGTTGTTCTCCCACAAGAACCACTCGGCTGATCCTTCTTCAATATGCACTTCACCAACATGCAGTGTTTCCTTGATTGAATTAGCTCTCACACCAATATTTGCGTCTAGAGCCTTTGCATTGAGGGCTATCTGAAAACGGCTGTGGCGCTGAAGTTGCCTGTGAATGTGGAGTTGGTGGCATGTGAAACCCGCATGTGGAGCATTCGTTTGTGTGGGATGCTCTACCAGGTTCATTTCAGTTCCAGCCATACATAGGGCACTAAGCATAGAGTGTGAAAACTGAGTTTCCTTGAGAGCTGCTTGGAAGCCTGATGGTGTGTGAAGTTAGTGAGCCAAATGGAGTTGTTCTCCCACAAGAACCACTCGGCTGATCCTTCTTCAATATGCCCTTCACCAACATGCAGTGTTTCCTTGATTGAATTAGCTCTCACACCAATATTTGCGTCTAGAGCCTTTGCATTGAGGGCTATCTGAAAACGGCTGTGGCACTGAAGTTGCCTGTGAATGTGGAGTTGGTGGCATGTGAAACCCGCATGTGGAGCATTCGTTTGTGTGGGATGCTCTACCAGGTTCATTTCTGTCCTAGCCATACAAAGGGCACTAAGCATAGAGTGTGAAAACTGAGTTTCCTTGAGAGCTGCTTGGAAGCCTGATGGTGTGTGAAGTTAGTGAGCCAAATGGAGTTGTTCTCCCACAAGAACCACTCGGCTGATCCTTCTTCAATATGCCCTTCACCAACATGCAGTGTTTCCTTGATTGAATTAGCTCTCACACCAATATTTGCGTCTAGAGCCTTTGCATTGAGGGCTATCTGAAAACGGCTGTGGCGCTGAAGTTGCCTGTGAATGTGGAGTTGGTGGCATGTGAAACCCGCATGTGGAGCATTCGTTTGTGTGGGATGCTCTACCAGGTTCATTCCTAGATAATGCACTCAAAGGGCACTAAGCATAGAGTGTGAAAACTGAGTTTCCTTGAGAGCTGCTTGGAAGCCTGATGGTGTGTGAGGTTAGTGAGCCAAATGGAGTTGTTCTCCCACAAGAACCACTCGGCTGATCCTTCTTCAATATGCCCTTCTCCAACATGCAGTGTTGCCTTGATTGAATTAGCTCTCATACCAATATTTGCGTCTAGAGCCTTTGCATTGAGGGCTATCTGAAAACGGCTGTGGCGCTGAAGTTGCCTGTGAATGTGGAGTTGGTGGCATGTGAAACCCGCTTGTGGAGCATTCGTTTGTGTGGGATGCTCTACCAGGTTCATTTCAGTCCTAGCCATACAAAGGGCACTAAGCATAGAGTGTGAAAACTGAGTTTCCTTGAGAGCTGCTTGGAAGCCTGATGGTGTGTGAAGTTAGTGAGCCAAATGGAGTTGTTCTCCCACAAGAACCACTCGGCTGATTCTTCTTCAATATGCCCTTCACCAACATGCAGTGTTTCCTTGATTGAATTAGCTCTCACACCAATACTTTCGTCTAGAGCCTTTGCATTGAGGGCTATCTGAAAACGGCTGTGGCGCTGAAGTTGCCTGTGAATGTGGAGTTGGTGGCATGTGAAACCCGCATTTGGAGCATTCGTTTGTGTGGGATGCTCTACCAGGTTCATTCCTAGATAATGCACTCAAAGGGCACTAAGCATAGAGTGTGAAAACTGAGTTTCCTTGAGAGCTGCTTGGAAGCCTGATGGTGTGTGAAGTTAGTGAGCCAAATGGAGTTGTTCTCCCACAAGAACCACTCGGCTGATCCTTCTTCAATATGCCCTTCACCAACATGCAGTGTTTCCTTGATTGAATTAGCTCTCACACCAATATTTGCGTCTAGAGCCTTTGCATTGAGGGCTATCTGAAAACGGCTGTGGCGCTGAAGTTGATGTGAATGTGGAGTTGGTGGCATGTGAAACCCGCATGTGGAGCATTCGTTTGTGTGGGATGCTCTACCAGGTTCATTTCAGTCCTAGCCATACAAAGGGCACTAAGCATAGAGTGTGAAAACTGAGTTTCCTTGAGAGCTGCTTGGAAGCCTGATGGTGTGTGAAGTTAGTGAGCCAAATGGAGTTGTTCTCCCACAAGAACCACTCGGCTGATCCTTCTTCAATATGCCCTTCACCAACATGCAGTGTTTCCTTGATTGAATTAGCTCTCACACCAATATTTGCGTCTAGAGCCTTTGCATTGAGGGCTATCTGAAAACGGCTGTGGCGCTGAAGTTGCCTGTGAATGTGGAGTTGGTGGCATGTGAAACCCGCATGTGGAGCATTCGTTTGTGTGGGATGCTCTACCAGGTTCATTTCAGTCCTAGCCATACAAAGGGCACTAAGCATAGAGTGTGAAAACTGAGTTTCCTTGAGAGCTGCTTGGAAGCCTGATGGTGTGTGAAGTTAGTGAGCCAAATGGAGTTGTTCTCCCACAAGAACCACTCGGCTGATCCTTCTTCAATATGCCCTTCACCAACATGCAGTGTTTCCTTGATTGAATTAGCTCTCACACCAATATTTGCGTCTAGAGCCTTTGCATTGAGGGCTATCTGAAAACCGCTGTGGCGCTGAAGTTGCCTGTGAATGTGGAGTTGGTGGCATGTGAAACCCGCATGTGGAGCATTCGTTTGTGTGGGATGCTCTACCAGGTTCATTCCTAGATAATGCACTCAAAGGGCACTAAGCATAGAGTGTGAAAACTGAGTTTCCTTGAGAGCTGCTTGGAATCCTGATGGTGTGTGAAGTTAGTGAGCCAAATGGAGTTGTTCTCCCACAAGAACCACTCGGCTGATCCTTCTTCAATATGCCCTTCTCCAACATGCAGTGTTGCCTTGATTGAATTAGCTCTCATACCAATATTTGCGTCTAGAGCCTTTGCATTGAGGGCTATCTGAAAACGGCTGTGGCGCTGAAGTTGCCTGTGAATGTGGAGTTGCTGGCACGTGAAACCCGCATGTGGAGCATTCGTTTGTGTGGGATGCTCTACCAGGTTCATTTCAGTCCTAGCCATACAAAGGGCACTAAGCATAGAGTGTGAAAACTGAGTTTCCTTGAGAGCTGCTTGGAAGCCTGATGGTGTGTGAAGTTAGTGAGCCAAATGGAGTTGTTCTCCCACAAGAACCACTGGGCTGATTCTTCTTCAATATGCCCTTCACCAACATGCAGTGTTTCCTTGATTGAATTAGCTCTCACACCAATACTTTCGTCTAGAACCTTTGCATTGAGGGCTATCTGAAAACGGCTGTGGCGCTGAAGTTGCCTGTGAATGTGGAGTTGGTGGCATGTGAAACCCGCATGTGGAGCATGCGTTTGTGTGGGATGCTCTACCAGGTTCATTCCTAGATAATGCACTCAAAGGGCACTAAGCATAGAGTGTGAAAACTGAGTTTCCTTGAGAGCTGCTTGGAAGCCTGATGGTGTGTGAAGTTAGTGAGCCAAATGGAGTTGTTCTCCCACAAGAACCACTCGGCTGATCCTTCTTCAATATGCCCTTCTCCAACATGCAGTGTTGCCTTGATTGAATTAGCTCTCATACCAATATTTGCGTCTAGAGCCTTTGCATTGAGGGCTATCTGAAAACGGCTGTGGCGCTGAAGTTGCCTGTGAATGTGGAGTTGGTGGCATGTGAAACCCGCATGTGGAGCATTCGTTTGTGTGGGATGCTCTACCAGGTTCATTTCAGTCCTAGCCATACAAAGGGCACTAAGCATAGAGTGTGAAAACTGAGTTTCCTTGAGAGCTGCTTGGAAGCCTGATGGTGTGTGAAGTTAGTGAGCCAAATGGAGTTGTTCTCCCACAAGAACCACTCGGCTGATTCTTCTTCAATATGCCCTTCACCAACATGCAGTGTTTCCTTGATTGAATTAGCTCTCACACCAATACTTTCGTCTAGAGCCTTTGCATTGAGGGCTATCTGAAAACGGCTGTGGCGCTGAAGTTGCCTGTGAATGTGGAGTTGGTGGCATGTGAAACCCGCATGTGGAGCATTCGTTTGTGTGGGATGCTCTACCAGGTTCATTTCAGTCCTAGCCATACAAAGGGCACTAAGCATAGAGTGTGAAAACTGAGTTTCCTTGAGAGCTGCTTGGAAGCCTGATGGTGTGTGAAGTTAGTGAGCCAAATGGAGTTGTTCTCCCACAAGAACCACTCGGCTGATCCTTCTTCAATATGCCCTTCACCAACATGCAGTGTTTCCTTGATTGAATTAGCTCTCACACCAATATTTGCGTCTAGAGCCTTTGCATTGAGGGCTATCTGAAAACGGCTGTGGCGCTGAAGTTGCCTGTGAATGTGGAGTTGGTGGCATGTGAAACCCGCATGTGGAGCATTCGTTTGTGTGGGATGCTCTACCAGGTTCATTCCTAGATAATGCACTCAAAGGGCACTAAGCATAGAGTGTGAAAACTGAGTTTCCTTGAGAGCTGCTTGGAAGCCTGATGGTGTGTGAAGTTAGTGAGCCAAATGGAGTTGTTCTCCCACAAGAACCACTCGGCTGATCCTTCTTCAATATGCCCTTCTCCAACATGCAGTGTTGCCTTGATTGAATTAGCTCTCATACCAATATTTGCGTCTAGAGCCTTTGCATTGAGGGCTATCTGAAAACGGCTGTGGCGCTGAAGTTGCCTGTGAATGTGGAGTTGGTGGCATGTGAAACCCGCATGTGGAGCATTCGTTTGTGTGGGATGCTCTACCAGGTTCATTTCAGTCCTAGCCATACAAAGGGCACTAAGCATAGAGTGTGAAAACTGAGTTTCCTTGAGAGCTGCTTGGAAGCCTGATGGTGTGTGAAGTTAGTGAGCCAAATGGAGTTGTTCTCCCACAAGAACCACTCGGCTGATTCTTCTTCAATATGCCCTTCACCAACATGCAGTGTTTCCTTGATTGAATTAGCTCTTACACCAATATTTTCGTCTAGAGCCTTTGCATTGAGGGCTATCTGAAAACGGCTGTGGCGCTGAAGTTGCCTGTGAATGTGGAGTTGGTGGCATGTGAAACCCGCATTTGGAGCATTCGTTTGTGTGGGATGCTCTACCAGGTTCATTCCTAGATAATGCACTCAAAGGGCACTAAGCATAGAGTGTGAAAACTGAGTTTCCTTGAGAGCTGCTTGGAAGCCTGATGGTGTGTGAGGTTAGTGAGCCAAATGGAGTTGTTCTCCCACAAGAACCACTCGGCTGATCCTTCTTCAATATGCCCTTCACCAACATGCAGTGTTTCCTTGATTGAATTAGCTCTCACACCAATATTTGCGTCTAGAGCCTTTGCATTGAGGGCTATCTGAAAACGGCTGTGGCGCTGAAGTTGCCTGTGAATGTGGAGTTGGTGGCATGTGAAACCCGCATGTGGAGCATTCGTTTGTGTGGGATGCTCTACCAGGTTCATTTCAGTTCCAGCCATACATAGGGCACTAAGCATAGAGTGTGAAAACTGAGTTTCCTTGAGAGCTGCTTGGAAGCCTGATGGTGTGTGAAGTTAGTGAGCCAAATGGAGTTGTTCTCCCACAAGAACCACTCGGCTGATCCTTCTTCAATATGCACTTCACCAACATGCAGTGTTTCCTTGATTGAATTAGCTCTCACACCAATATTTGCGTCTAGAGCCTTTGCATTGAGGGCTATCTGAAAACGGCTGTGGCGCTGAAGTTGCCTGTGAATGTGGAGTTGGTGGCATGTGAAACCCGCATGTGGAGCATTCGTTTGTGTGGGATGCTCTACCAGGTTCATTTCAGTTCCAGCCATACATAGGGCACTAAGCATAGAGTGTGAAAACTGAGTTTCCTTGAGAGCTGCTTGGAAGCCTGATGGTGTGTGAAGTTAGTGAGCCAAATGGAGTTGTTCTCCCACAAGAACCACTCGGCTGATCCTTCTTCAATATGCCCTTCACCAACATGCAGTGTTTCCTTGATTGAATTAGCTCTCACACCAATATTTGCGTCTAGAGCCTTTGCATTGAGGGCTATCTGAAAACGGCTGTGGCACTGAAGTTGCCTGTGAATGTGGAGTTGGTGGCATGTGAAACCCGCATGTGGAGCATTCGTTTGTGTGGGATGCTCTACCAGGTTCATTTCTGTCCTAGCCATACAAAGGGCACTAAGCATAGAGTGTGAAAACTGAGTTTCCTTGAGAGCTGCTTGGAAGCCTGATGGTGTGTGAAGTTAGTGAGCCAAATGGAGTTGTTCTCCCACAAGAACCACTCGGCTGATCCTTCTTCAATATGCCCTTCACCAACATGCAGTGTTTCCTTGATTGAATTAGCTCTCACACCAATATTTGCGTCTAGAGCCTTTGCATTGAGGGCTATCTGAAAACGGCTGTGGCGCTGAAGTTGCCTGTGAATGTGGAGTTGGTGGCATGTGAAACCCGCATGTGGAGCATTCGTTTGTGTGGGATGCTCTACCAGGTTCATTCCTAGATAATGCACTCAAAGGGCACTAAGCATAGAGTGTGAAAACTGAGTTTCCTTGAGAGCTGCTTGGAAGCCTGATGGTGTGTGAAGTTAGTGAGCCAAATGGAGTTGTTCTCCCACAAGAACCACTCGGCTGATCCTTCTTCAATATGCCCTTCTCCAACATGCAGTGTTGCCTTGATTGAATTAGCTCTCATACCAATATTTGCGTCTAGAGCCTTTGCATTGAGGGCTATCTGAAAACGGCTGTGGCGCTGAAGTTGCCTGTGAATGTGGAGTTGGTGGCATGTGAAACCCGCTTGTGGAGCATTCGTTTGTGTGGGATGCTCTACCAGGTTCATTTCAGTCCTAGCCATACAAAGGGCACTAAGCATAGAGTGTGAAAACTGAGTTTCCTTGAGAGCTGCTTGGAAGCCTGATGGTGTGTGAAGTTAGTGAGCCAAATGGAGTTGTTCTCCCACAAGAACCACTCGGCTGATTCTTCTTCAATATGCCCTTCACCAACATGCAGTGTTTCCTTGATTGAATTAGCTCTCACACCAATACTTTCGTCTAGAGCCTTTGCATTGAGGGCTATCTGAAAACGGCTGTGGCGCTGAAGTTGCCTGTGAATGTGGAGTTGGTGGCATGTGAAACCCGCATTTGGAGCATTCGTTTGTGTGGGATGCTCTACCAGGTTCATTCCTAGATAATGCACTCAAAGGGCACTAAGCATAGAGTGTGAAAACTGAGTTTCCTTGAGAGCTGCTTGGAAGCCTGATGGTGTGTGAAGTTAGTGAGCCAAATGGAGTTGTTCTCCCACAAGAACCACTCGGCTGATCCTTCTTCAATATGCCCTTCACCAACATGCAGTGTTTCCTTGATTGAATTAGCTCTCACACCAATATTTGCGTCTAGAGCCTTTGCATTGAGGGCTATCTGAAAACGGCTGTGGCGCTGAAGTTGATGTGAATGTGGAGTTGGTGGCATGTGAAACCCGCATGTGGAGCATTCGTTTGTGTGGGATGCTCTACCAGGTTCATTTCAGTCCTAGCCATACAAAGGGCACTAAGCATAGAGTGTGAAAACTGAGTTTCCTTGAGAGCTGCTTGGAAGCCTGATGGTGTGTGAAGTTAGTGAGCCAAATGGAGTTGTTCTCCCACAAGAACCACTCGGCTGATCCTTCTTCAATATGCCCTTCACCAACATGCAGTGTTTCCTTGATTGAATTAGCTCTCACACCAATATTTGCGTCTAGAGCCTTTGCATTGAGGGCTATCTGAAAACGGCTGTGGCGCTGAAGTTGCCTGTGAATGTGGAGTTGGTGGCATGTGAAACCCGCATGTGGAGCATTCGTTTGTGTGGGATGCTCTACCAGGTTCATTTCAGTCCTAGCCATACAAAGGGCACTAAGCATAGAGTGTGAAAACTGAGTTTCCTTGAGAGCTGCTTGGAAGCCTGATGGTGTGTGAAGTTAGTGAGCCAAATGGAGTTGTTCTCCCACAAGAACCACTCGGCTGATCCTTCTTCAATATGCCCTTCACCAACATGCAGTGTTTCCTTGATTGAATTAGCTCTCACACCAATATTTGCGTCTAGAGCCTTTGCATTGAGGGCTATCTGAAAACCGCTGTGGCGCTGAAGTTGCCTGTGAATGTGGAGTTGGTGGCATGTGAAACCCGCATGTGGAGCATTCGTTTGTGTGGGATGCTCTACCAGGTTCATTCCTAGATAATGCACTCAAAGGGCACTAAGCATAGAGTGTGAAAACTGAGTTTCCTTGAGAGCTGCTTGGAAGCCTGATGGTGTGTGAAGTTAGTGAGCCAAATGGAGTTGTTCTCCCACAAGAACCACTCGGCTGATCCTTCTTCAATATGCCCTTCTCCAACATGCAGTGTTGCCTTGATTGAATTAGCTCTCATACCAATATTTGCGTCTAGAGCCTTTGCATTGAGGGCTATCTGAAAACGGCTGTGGCGCTGAAGTTGCCTGTGAATGTGGAGTTGCTGGCACGTGAAACCCGCATGTGGAGCATTCGTTTGTGTGGGATGCTCTACCAGGTTCATTTCAGTCCTAGCCATACAAAGGGCACTAAGCATAGAGTGTGAAAACTGAGTTTCCTTGAGAGCTGCTTGGAAGCCTGATGGTGTGTGAAGTTAGTGAGCCAAATGGAGTTGTTCTCCCACAAGAACCACTCGGCTGATCCTTCTTCAATATGCCCTTCTCCAACATGCAGTGTTGCCTTGATTGAATTAGCTCTCATACCAATATTTGCGTCTAGAGCCTTTGCATTGAGGGCTATCTGAAAACGGCTGTGGCGCTGAAGTTGCCTGTGAATGTGGAGTTGGTGGCATGTGAAACCCGCATGTGGAGCATTCGTTTGTGTGGGATGCTCTACCAGGTTCATTTCAGTCCTAGCCATACAAAGGGCACTAAGCATAGAGTGTGAAAACTGAGTTTCCTTGAGAGCTGCTTGGAAGCCTGATGGTGTGTGAAGTTAGTGAGCCAAATGGAGTTGTTCTCCCACAAGAACCACTCGGCTGATTCTTCTTCAATATGCCCTTCACCAACATGCAGTGTTTCCTTGATTGAATTAGCTCTCACACCAATATTTTCGTCTAGAGCCTTTGCATTGAGGGCTATCTGAAAACGGCTGTGGCGCTGAAGTTGCCTGTGAATGTGGAGTTGGTGGCATGTGAAACCCGCATTTGGAGCATTCGTTTGTGTGGGATGCTCTACCAGGTTCATTCCTAGATAATGCACTCAAAGGGCACTAAGCATAGAGTGTGAAAACTGAGTTTCCTTGAGAGCTGCTTGGAAGCCTGATGGTGTGTGAAGTTAGTGAGCCAAATGGAGTTGTTCTCCCACAAGAACCACTCGGCTGATCCTTCTTCAATATGCCCTTCACCAACATGCAGTGTTTCCTTGATTGAATTAGCTCTCACACCAATATTTGCGTCTAGAGCCTTTGCATTGAGGGCTATCTGAAAACGGGTGTGGCGCTGAAGTTGATGTGAATGTGGAGTTGGTGGCATGTGAAACCCGCATGTGGAGCATTCGTTTGTGTGGGATGCTCTACCAGGTTCATTTCAGTCCTAGCCATACAAAGGGCACTAAGCATAGAGTGTGAAAACTGAGTTTCCTTGAGAGCTGCTTGGAAGCCTGATGGTGTGTGAAGTTAGTGAGCCAAATGGAGTTGTTCTCCCACAAGAACCACTCGGCTGATCCTTCTTCAATATGCCCTTCACCAACATGCAGTGTTTTCCTTGATTGAATTAGCTCTCACACCAATATTTGCGTCTAGAGCCTTTGCATTGAGGGCTATCTGAAAACGGCTGTGGCGCTGAAGTTGCCTGTGAATGTGGAGTTGGTGGCATGTGAAACCCGCATGTGGAGCATTCGTTTGTGTGGGATGCTCTACCAGGTTCATTCCTAGATAATGCACTCATAGGGCACTAAGCATAGAGTGTGAAAACTGAGTTTCCTTGAGAGCTGCTTGGAAGCCTGATGGTGTGTGAGGTTAGTGAGCCAAATGGAGTTGTTCTCCCACAAGAACCACTCGGCTGATCCTTCTTCAATATGCCCTTCACCAACATGCAGTGTTTCCTTGATTGAATTAGCTCTCACACCAATATTTGCGTCTAGAGCCTTTGCATTGAGGGCTATCTGAAAACGGCTGTGGCGCTGAAGTTGCCTGTGAATGTGGAGTTGGTGGCATGTGAAACCCGCATGTGGAGCATTCGTTTGTGTGGGATGCTCTACCAGGTTCATTTCAGTTCCAGCCATACATAGGGCACTAAGCATAGAGTGTGAAAACTGAGTTTCCTTGAGAGCTGCTTGGAAGCCTGATGGTGTGTGAAGTTAGTGAGCCAAATGGAGTTGTTCTCCCACAAGAACCACTCGGCTGATCCTTCTTCAATATGCCCTTCACCAACATGCAGTGTTTCCTTGATTGAATTAGCTCTCACACCAATATTTGCTTCTAGAGCCTTTGCATTGAGGGCTATCTGAAAACGGCTGTGGCTCTGAAGTTGCCTGTGAATGTGGAGTTGGTGGCATGTGAAACCCGCATGTGGAGCATTCGTTTGTGTGGGATGCTCTACCAGGTTCATTCCTAGATAATGCACTCAAAGGGCACTAAACATAGAGTGTGAAAACTGAGTTTCCTTGAGAGCTGCTTGGAAGCCTGATGGTGTGTGAAGTTAGTGAGCCAAATGGAGTTGTTCTCCCACAAGAACCACTCGGCTGATCCTTCTTCAATATGCCCTTCACCAACATGCAGTGTTTCCTTGATTGAATTAGCTCTCACACCAATATTTGCGTCTAGAGCCTTTGCATTGAGGGCTATCTGAAAACGGCTGTGGCGCTGAAGTTGCCTGTGAATGTGGAGTTGGTGGCATGTGAAACCCGCATGTGGAGCATTCGTTTGTGTGGGATGCTCTACCAGGTTCATTCCTAGATAATGCACTCAAAGGGCACTAAGCATAGAGTGTGAAAACTGAGTTTCCTTGAGAGCTGTTTGGAAAGCCTGATGGTGTGTGAAGTTAGTGAGCCAAATGGAGTTGTTCTCCCACAAGAACCACTCGGCTGATCCTTCTTCAATATGCCCTTCACCAACATGCAGTGTTTCCTTGATTGAATTAGCTCTCACACCAATATTTGCGTCTAGAGCCTTTGCATTGAGGGCTATCTGAAAACGGCTGTGGCGCTGAAGTTGCCTGTGAATGTGGAGTTGGTGGCATGTGAAACCCACATGTGGAGCATTCGTTTGTATGGGATGCTCTACCAGGTTCATTTCAGTCCTAGCCATACAAAGGGCACTAAGCATAGAGTGTGAAAACTGAGTTTCCTTGAGAGCTGCTTGGAAGCCTGATGGTGTGTGAAGTTAGTGAGCCAAATGGAGTTGTTCTCCCACAAGAACCACTCGGTTGATCCTTCTTCAATATGCCCTTCACCAACATGCAGTGTTTCCTTGATTGAATTAGCTCTCACACCAATATTTGCGTCTAGAGCCTTTGCATTGAGGGCTATCTGAAAACGGCTGTGGCGCTGAAGTTGCCTGTGAATGTGGAGTTGGTGGCATGTGAAACCCGCATGTGGAGCATTCGTTTGTGTGGGATGCTCTACCAGGTTCATTCCTAGATAATGCACTCAAAGGGCACTAAGCATAGAGTGTGAAAACTGAGTTTCCTTGAGAGCTGCTTGGAAGCCTGATGGTGTGTGAAGTTAGTGAGCCAAATGGAGTTGTTCTCCCACAAGAACCACTCGGCTGATCCTTCTTCAATATGCCCTTCACCAACATGCAGTGTTTCCTTGATTGAATTAGCTCTCACACCAATATTTGCGTCTAGAACCTTTGCATTGAGGGCTATCTGAAAACGGCTGTGGCGCTGAAGTTGCCTGTGAATGTGGAGTTGGTGGCATGTGAAACCCGCATGTGGAGCATGCGTTTGTGTGGGATGCTCTACCAGGTTCATTCCTAGATAATGCACTCAAAGGGCACTAAGCATAGAGTGTGAAAACTGAGTTTCCTTGAGAGCTGCTTGGAAGCCTGATGGTGTGTGAAGTTAGTGAGCCAAATGGAGTTGTTCTCCCACAAGAACCACTCGGCGGATCCTTCTTCAATATGCCCTTCACCAACATGCAGTGTTTTCCTTGATTGAATTAGCTCTCATACCAATATTTGCGTCTAGAGCCTTTGCATTGAGGGCTATCTGAAAACGGCTGTGGCGCTGAAGTTGCCTGTGAATGTGGAGTTGGTGGCATGTGAAACCCGCATGTGGAGCATTCGTTTGTGTGGGATGCTCTACCAGGTTCATTTCTGTCCTAGCCATACAAAGGGCACTAAGCATAGATTGTGAAAACTGAGTTTCCTTGAGAGCTGCTTGGAAGCCTGATGGTGTGTGAAGTTAGTGAGCCAAATGGAGTTGTTCTCCCACAAGAACAACTCGGCTGATCCTTCTTCAATATGCCCTTCACCAACATGCAGTGTTTCCTTGATTGAATTAGCTCTCACACCAATATTTGCGTCTAGAGCCTTTGCATTGAGGGCTATCTGAAAACGGCTGTGGCGCTGAAGTTGCCTGTGAATGTGGAGTTGGTGGCATGTGAAACCCGCATGTGGAGCATTCGTTTGTGTGGGATGCTCTACCAGGTTCATTTCAGTCCTAGCCATACAAAGGGCACTAAGCATAGAGTGTGAAAACTGAGTTTCCTTGAGAGCTGCTTGGAAGCCTGATGGTGTGTGAAGTTAGTGAGCCAAATGGAGTTGTTCTCCCACAAGAACCACTCGGCGGATCCTTCTTCAATATGCCCTTCACCAACATGCAGTGTTTTCCTTGATTGAATTAGCTCTCACACCAATATTTGCGTCTAGAGCCTTTGCATTGAGGGCTATCTGAAAACGGCTGTGGCGCTGAAGTTGCCTGTGAATGTGGAGTTGGTGGCATGTGAAACCCGCATGTGGAGCATTCGTTTGTGTGGGATGCTCTACCAGGTTCATTTCAGTTCCAGCCATACATAGGGCACTAAACATAGAGTGTGAAAACTGAGTTTCCTTGAGAGCTGCTTGGAAGCCTGATGGTGTGTGAAGTTAGTGAGCCAAATGGAGTTGTTCTCCACAAGAACCACTCGGCGGATCCTTCTTCAATATGCCCTTCACCAACATGCAGTGTTTCCTTGATTGAATTAGCTCTCATACCAATATTTGCGTCTAGAGCCTTTGCATTGAGGGCTATCTGAAAACGGCTGTGGCGCTGAAGTTGCCTGTGAATGTGGAGTTGGTGGCATGTGAAACCCGCATGTGGAGCATTCGTTTGTGTGGGATGCTCTACCAGGTTCATTCCTAGATAATGCACTCAAAGGGCACTAAGCATAGAGTGTGAAAACTGAGTTTCCTTGAGAGCTGCTTGGAAAAAGCCTGATGGTGTGTGAAGTTAGTGAGCCAAATGGAGTTGTTCTCCCACAAGAACCACTCGGCTGATCCTTCTTCAATATGCCCTTCACCAACATGCAGTGTTGCCTTGATTGAATTAGCTCTCATACCAATATTTGCGTCTAGAGCCTTTGCATTGAGGGCTATCTGAAAACGGCTGTGGCGCTGAAGTTGCCTGTGAATGTGGAGTTGGTGGCATGTA